>NC_079197.1:127635624-127643124 GCF_029499605.1 Hyla sarda | reverse complement strand
CAAAATTGCAAAAAAATTACTACCACATATTTTTCTTCAAATTGAAACAGCTTCTGTTTGGACCCTTCAACAGATTACAATGACATAATATATAAAAATTCTATTGTAGGCTATAGGCCAAAGGAAAGGATTGTGAATTGTCATGGCTCCTCCTTTCCAAAAGACCACTTCTTTATCCAAAATGGATTTAGTTTGACAGCTTTTGAGTGGACCATGTTATGTATAGGGGCCATTTTCTTTGAGAAGACCCTCTCTCTCCCCCCCCCCCCCCCCCATATGGGAGACACATTTTTGTGTGGTCTTCTCCAAGTGGTTTTCCTGTATTTGCAAGAATGTAAGTATAGCACTACCAGCTTAAATGAAGAGTAAAGTCTCAAATCTTTCTCATTTTCAATATCAAACTTTTAATTTCAGACACCAAGCTCATTTCTATGTACCCCGGGAATAAAAATCCCATTTAGGCCATTAAAAAGGCTTTCACTGCATTTCCTCTTCTTACAGGTCTTGCATGTCAGATTCTTACAGGTTTGAGTCTGTAAAACAATGATGATAAACCACAGTAAAACCAGTTCTACAATCTGCCGTCTGGCTACAAACCGGTTAATAAGCGCACTCCTCAGGAAGTATGCCACATTCCTTGAAAATGTATTTAATTAGCTTAAAAAAAAAATCTACTAAAGAGACAAAAGCATAAAGAAAGGATCTGAGGCAATAAAGTAAAAAGGGGCGAAACTCGGCGAGCGGAGCCCTGATTAATTAAAGCATTTTGTTAAATTCATGACATGGTTCTGAGGATTAAAGCATTGTTCAATGCCTTGGGCGTCTGAAACCTGACGTGCATTAAGTAACAAGAGTATATAAGCAGCAGGGCAGCAAAAATACTTCCACACAGACATCATCTCAGAGAGAAGCCTAATAGAAACAGCCAGTTGGCTATATAATTAGAGTATACAGCAGAATTAGTTTACAATTACAGTATTCGCCAATGCATAAGGGGGGTTCAAGACTACTTCCTGACAGCAAATCTTGGCAAAAAGGCAATATCCATCATCAGGCACGACTGTAAAGGATTATATTGGGGGAACTGCTTTAAGAGGGTGTAAAAGAACAGAAAAACATGGCTGCGTTCTCCTAAAATTAGTCCCCCCCCCCCCCCACCCTTATTATTCACAGGCTGTGATTGGTATTGCATCTAGGCCCCACTGCAGATACATTTTCTGCAGTAAAAACATGGCATTACCACAAATATTTTATTTCCTAAAAGGGACACGGGATGGGTAACGAAAAAGTCCAATGTATAACAACAAAGCAATTTTAAAAGAGGCTTTCAAAGAATGTGTGTAAGAACATGTTGTATTATAATCCGAATTCTAACAACGAGCGGTCCTACACACCCGATAATCTGCCAGACTACATATTAAACTATTTCCTGTTTTATAATTAATTTATATACATCTATCATACATTAACCTTTCTAATATACTTCATTAAGAAAAAGTATCTCCTTTTTATAGAAAACATGTCTACAAGGGGTCCCCATACCATTCAGAAAATAATCCTGTCCGGCTGCAGCGTCATCTTTGTCCAAGCTGAAGCTCAGGCTAGGACAAAGTCCAGTAAGAGAGGGAGGAGACTAGCACTCCTATGTGCTCTCTCTTGTTTATCAGACTGCAGCATGGATGAAGAGACCCAGCACAGCAGACTCAGGGAGGAAGTGAATGCATGGTGAGTGAGGACAGGCTCAGTGCTTGCCAGGGACATGTACTTTCCTGAGCAGAGGGTGTGTGAATAAGTGAGCAGCAGAACTGAGACAAATACAAAAGCTAAAACACACAGAAAGACCACATACTGAATCTGCATGACCTAGAAAATAACATATAAACGCTGTAGCAGGTGTCGTTACAACAAAAAATAGCATTTGCCTTTAAATTTTCTATATTTAGGAAATTGCGGAAAAGAAACAGTGATTTTTTTAGTCTAGAGCTCTGCTATATAAAGCATTCAGACATGTAATCAGAAATACTATCTCAATAGTGGCAGTGGGGGAAAGGTATAACTATTGTGAGGAAAATATATTGAGAATTTTAGCCAGAACTAATAATTTGATTTTGGCTACCATTCAATGCTTTTTTCAGGCAGAGGAGAGGTCTACCAGAACAGCCCACCAGACTGGAGATTCGTACATTCCTTTTGCATTACAATTTCTTTTGCTGTTTCGGACCTCGTCATTCATACTAAATAGGCAACAGATATTCCACCTGAGGGCGATAATGTTCTGTACAGATAACGGCGCATTCCCTGATCCTCAGTAAATATCTGCATTGTCCTGCGCACTGGCAGCTCTCACTGTGGTCTTCAAGAAAATTAAAGATAATTCATTACAGTTGAAGTACAAAGGGAAGGTGATAAAACATCAACCTATTACCCAACAATAAAAGAAGGCAATTATGTCCGACAAGCTGTTAAAGCAGCGGTTCATTTCCGATACGGTTATTAAACATGTGCTGCTACGTATTATTTTGTATTGTCCTTAAAAAACAGTCAGATACATCACACCGGTTTCCTAAATCTAAAATTCTAGCACAGCAAAACAACTTAAATAAGATATTAAAGGGGTATACCAGTGAAAAACAATGCCGGGAAGGCTGGGTGCTGTAGTTTTGCAACAGCTGGAGGCTCACTGTGTTTACATGCTGAGTGCTGAGGCCCGTTCAGGAGATGGCAGTGGGTCCCTGCGGTAGGACCCTGGCAATCAACTAATTTTTAATGAATATCTCCTTTGAATCAAGCTTTTATGCTAAACATATTATGCAAAGTTTTATGATGTTATTTTCCTATTAAGGTTATAAAATAAACCTGAATTCCTGCAATTTTCAGTCTGACCACTAAACTGGATAATAATCTGACACTTACAAATCTGTATTGTACAAATCATTTTCCAGCAGTCTCCTCCTCATTATTACAGATAGGATTACCAATACGTAGATAAGATTGGATAAGACCATTCACAACAAAGAACAGCCCCTCTCACTACAATGCACATTGACCTCTACACAGGTCACAGATCATGTCTAGAAATTTCTCCCATAGAAGTGAATAGGGTCAGATCCAGTCTATTGTGTCTATTAGAGATGAGCGAAGTTACAGTGATTCGATTCGTCACTAACTTCTTGGCTCGGCGTTTGCTGACTTTAGCCTGCATAAATTAGTTCAGCTTTCAGGTGCTGCGGTGGCTGGAGACTCTCTCCTAGGACTTTATCCACCTTTTCCAGCCCACCGGAGCACCTGAAAGCTGAACTAATTTATGCAGGATAAAGTCAGCAACCGCCGAGTCGAGAAGTTCGTGATGTATCGAATCACTGTAAATTCGCTCCTCTCTAGTCTCTATGTTCAAGGGACTTGCTATAAAGCAAATATTTAACGTGCCTCTGTCTATTCTATACAAGTTAAAGAAGTACTCTGGGATATAAAAACGAAGGATAAGGATAGGGGATAAGTTTCAGATCGCTGGGGGTCCGACTGCTGGAAACACCAGCGATCTCCCATACAGGGCCCTGCTCTCCATCCAAATAACGCGTGTCGACCACAACAGGAAGCGGCAGCCAACACGCCCACTCGATGCAGCTCTATGGGAGAGCCAAAGACTGCAAAATGCAGGGCTCTGACTCTCCCAAAGAGATGCACTGAGGGGGGGGGGGGGGGGGGGGGGGTGTTGGCTGCTGCTTTGTACGGTGGTTGAACAAGCCCCATTCAAGAGGAGAGCTGGGGGCCATACAGGGGATAGAAGGGGGTCCAGCAGTCGTAACCCCTGCAATCTGACACTTATTCACTATCCTTAGGATAGGGGATACATTTTTTTTTATACCAGCAATCTCCTTTAAAGAGCTACAGACCTCACCATTAGACCTCACCATTTAGGGAGCTACAGACCGCACCATTTAGGTCATAAGGAGATGGGAAAGATTCAGCCTTTGTTTACTGTGGCTGCAGTTTGTAAATTTATACAATCATTATTTTCTAATTAAATCGAGCGGTCCAAAAGGCAGGCGAAGTTGCAGTGGTAAAGCTCGTGTGTGCCGCTGGAACGCCGCCTGCCTCTCGGACCATTCGGTTAAATTAATGTGGGTCTGCAGCTCTGTACCTCGTACAGAGGTGACAGATACACTTTAAATGCTGTTTAATGCTGCTCAGACAAGATGGCTGCCTCCATAACAACGTACTAAAAATGAAATCTAAAAATTTACAATGAGAAAGTAGAAAAAAAGAAATTGTTTCAGTATCTAATTTAATCAGTAATTCACGTCATATTTTTGCAAAAGAAGCTTAACATATAAGCCCCACCTCTGGGAACACCCCCAAACCACCCAGGAATTCCCCCTAAAGCAGCCACTATTAAGCAAAGTGTGCACACAACCCATCCCTTCTACCGGGCAGTAAGATCACAGGGTGAACACAGGAAAAGCTGGACTGGTAGCTTGTGGGCAGAGTAAAGGAATCTTACTGCTAAAGTGAACTAAAAATTCAGGTTTGTGAAAAATAGGATGAGGTCTTCACCCAAACATTTCATCCTACTGGAGATCTCAAGGAGTCTTGTAGGCCGCTTTCCTTTGGAACAATTCAGCTCCTCATCTACAGTGTAGTCATGATCTTCACTAGTCTTTCATGTCAACTTCTATATGTTAAAACTCTTACTTACCTATAAAGTTGTTCCAGTCAACATCAAGATCCCCGGGATTGGCCAGGCAGCCTCCCAATACATTCAAACAGTATTTGTTACAAGGCTTGACCGTAACAAGGCCCCGGCAGTAAGGACAGTAGGTCATCTTCATCATTGCCCGTACACACTGAGGTGTGGGGTTTACCTACAAGAGACAAGTAGAATTTATATAGGATTTATTGAGGGCAAAATGTTAAATATATAATAAAATATGCAACGCTAACAAACCCCACATGCGCTATGAATGATGTATGTGACACAAAGCAATACAGCAAATAACACGCTAGTAAATTACATATAATGATGGGTTCACCAACGCCCATCACTGATCTGTATTCTATCCCGCAGCTGGAGGGCTGACAGCTTACACGCCTGTAATGTACAGTATATCACCCTTTACCCTAAACCCCTCACCATGGCAACCGGTCTAATTTGTGTATAGGCTTCAGAGGTCTGGAACTGTTCAAAAGCACAATGCATTTTACTGGGTAGTGTCGCAGTAACCAGGGAAAGCTGAAAACCGCATTGTGCGACACAGGAATAGATTAACATATTTACCGATCAGATTATCATGCCATACTTCATCTGTATGCTTACCAGGAATTTGACTTTGGAAAGCATGACAAGTCTGTGACAGGACAAAAGAGCCCATAGCTACTGAGTGTTGTGCCATTCAGAAGCTCCGAGATGCCGCTGCCAAAGTGGTTTAAGCGGGGAAATGCCACAAAAGATCAGAAATAAGGCCGGTCTGAATGGTTAGTGTAACGCTATTTACCGGGGATGCTGATAGAAGTTATGTCTGTGAGAAGGGGGCCTGATCCAAAATAAATAAAATGTATAAATAAATGCAGTCTGCCATTTATCTTAAAAAGTAAACATTGTATCAATCTGCAGTGGAATGTATAAGACTTAGGTTGTATAAATGCAGTCCTGCCCAATACCGCTCATAGGGATAGGGGATAAGATGTCTAGGGGCAGAGTACCCCTTTAAGGATAAATGTAGCTGGATTTACTACACAGATCTTCAACTGCAACTCAAAGGCTTACGAACATAGGGGGAGATTTATCAAAACCTGTGCAGAGGAAAAGTTGTCCAGTTGCCCATAGCAACCAATCAGATCGCTTCTTTCATTTTTCACAGGCCTTCATGAAAATGAAAGCAGCAAGCTGATTGGTTGCTATGGGCAACTGGGCAAGTTTTCCTCTGCACAGGTTTTGATAAATCTCCCCCATAGTACTTACCCCATGTAAGATAGCAAAATAAATAAATAACCAATCATTGGTGCGGCCCTCTGTTCTGTAAATGAGCGCCAATCTGTACTCTTTTACATGGTAACTTGGCTCATCTAATATGGCCCAAAGAGCAGTGAGGCTTTCTGCAGAGGAAGGGAGTTCATAAAGGGCCTGGATGAATTTTCCGGAACTTAAAGGGGTACTCCGGTGGAAATTGTTTTTTTTTTTTTTTTTTTTTTTAAATCAACTGGTGCCAGAAAGTTAAATAGATTTTTAAATGACTTCTATTAAAAAATCTTTACCCTTCCAGTACTTTTTAGCAGCTGTATGCTACAGAGGAAATTCTTTTCCTTTTGAATTTCTTTTTGTCTTGTCCACAGTGCTCTCTGCTGACACCTCTGACTGTGTCAGGAACTGTCCAGAGCAGGAGAAAATCCCCATTGCAACCTATGCTGCTCTGGACAGTTCCTGACATGGACAGAGGTGTCAGCAGAGAGCACTGTGGACAAGACAAAAAAAAAAATTCAAAAAGAAAAGAATTTCCTCTGTAGCATTCAGCTGCTAAAAATACTAAAAGTACTGGAAGGGTAAAGATTTTTTTTATAGAAGTAATTTACAAATCTGTTTAAAGGGTACCTCTCATCAAAAAAACTTTTGATATATTATAGATTAATGTATGCAGAATAACTTTACAATTGCATGTTATTAAAAAATATGCTTCTTTCTATTTAATTTTCCACTTTGAAGAAATGACCACTAGGGGTCTCCCTACCAGTCCTGGCAGCAAGCATTTCAGACTCATGCTGGAGTCCTAAACACTACGAGCTGCCAGTCTGTTTTGTTCACAAAGGAAAACACTCAGAGCTGCCAGCCTGCTTTGTTCACAGCCTGTTTGGCTGTGAACAAAGCAGGCTGGCAGCTCTGAGTGTTTAGGACTCCAGCATGAGTCAGAAATGCTTGCTGACAGGACTGATCGGGAAAAATACAATAGAAAGAAGCATATTTTTCATTAACATGCTATTGGAAAGTTATTCAACATTCATTAATCTAAAATATATCAAAAGTTTATTTGATGAGAGGTACCCTTTAACTTTCTGGCACCAAGATAATAGGTTGAACTGGATAGATGTGTTTTTTTTTTAAAAGCCTAAAAAACAAGAAATTTAAAAGCCTAAAGAACTAATAATGAAAAAAAAAAAAAAATTTTCCACCGGAGTACCCCTTTAATAATAATATTACAGGTTATAGGTACAGGTCACTAATCCAATAACGTATTCTGAATGCTAGATTTAGAAATAGGAAGGGATTTTGGAAATACAAATGGAAAATGGTCTTCTATCTCATGGAAATTATTATTTTTTTGCCTCTCTCTAGTCAGTGGTCTCCAAACTGTGGCCCTCCTGAGGTTACAAAACTACAACTCCCAGCATGCCCCATGTCCTGTCTTAGGGGCCATGAGGGAGTGCCACAAGCGTTGCGTGGTCTACACCAATGGCACCTGTCAGACTCCACTGATTTGTAAAGGAATCTATCATGGTGCCTCCAAATGG